>NC_080671.1:402056334-402095936 GCF_030247195.1 Topomyia yanbarensis | reverse complement strand
CATGAGAACGTGGACGACCATAAAACAAGACCATCGCCAATTCGAACAAAATTGTTCATTTGTGTTCGGTTTATGAAATTTTTTCCAATCTGCTTCCTCATCTCGTATAGATCAGAAACCAAAAACTAGTATGAACTGCAAACAAACTATACTACCCACGCCGCTCTGATATAGCGTGTGCACTAAACTGCAAAGTACGGTTTCCTCTGAATGGGATTGAAATCAGTGAAACAAAAAGTAAATCTCACCCATTACAGGAAAACACAATCGCGATTGACGTTTCGCAGACCCGTCTTAGACCCACAGTGCGCGATGTGGAACGGTTGCTCAGGGTAAAAATGGACCTTGTGCTAACAAAGGTGCACACATACAGCTACATCATACGAGGCATGTTGCACCAACAACATCCAACTCCTTCACCGAGGAAGAATGCTGTGTTGTGAAGCACAACATGCAACACGACATCGAATACGAAAACGTCAAAACCAAGAACTCCGTGCATATGGACGCTAATCTTACGAAAATTCGCCTACACGATTTGGAGCGGCGCACTAGTCCGGATTATATTAAAAGATTAGTGTCGAAGTATGTCACCAATGATACTTTTCCCTGATATCCTCAACGGTGTTCGAGGTACGAGTGAGACTGAATCAGCCTATACCTTCTTAACATATGCGGAATAAAATTTGGACGAAATTCAAAAGGTTTTGTTTTTGTAGAAAAATCTTTATTAAATGTTCTGTCTATATGAAAACATTTGTAAGCTAATTAACTTAATGTAGAACAAAAATTGGGCCCATGCGAGAAGCTTTAATAGTTAGCAGGAGCTTTTTGCAAGGCAGTCGAAAAAGTTGATGTTGGCATTTTCTTGATTTCTTTCTTAATTTTGATTATGATTAATGATAGTTTTAGGTCGAAAATCATTGGCATATACTCCCCACTTCAAATTGGCCCAGAAGTTCTCAATTGGACGCAGTTGTGGTAGATTTGGAGGGTACTTAGGTGTGCCATAATCCTCCTTTGCGTCCAAATTTTTTTTGGCATAATAGCTAGGTGCCAGATTAGGCGTTCGCTGCCATTTTGTTTACGTGGTCTCTCCTAGCAGGTCGAAATCAACACTGTATGTTTAAGATATGCGTTCCTAGAGTATGACGTTTAATATGGTGCCTTGCGAAGGTTTGCATTTTTGTTTTAGTGCTGGAAGGGTTGTTCAAATTTCATTCCGCTTACGTTACTTGACATTTAAAGGTAGATCATTTCGATTAAATCCAAAGAACGCTATGAACATACCCCACGTGGAAATTCTGTAACCAGACTGCACACTGAGGTAGACTATGCGTCGAAACGACCAAAGAAAATTCATCTACTACAACCAACACTAACAGACAGCCTTCGACATCTGCTGATAAGCCATAGATAGCCAGCCAAAAACTAACCATATTAAACAGTATCCCCAACCCAATAGCTAGCATACCAAGGGAAGTAATAAACAAAAAAGAAGATTATACCAGAGTCACTTGAAAACACAAAAACACCAAACATCTAACAGCGAAAATCAAAGCTCTAGCGACGACGAGATGGACGCAAACACGAGCCAGAAAGAAGGCAGACAGAACGATCAGCAAGCAGCAAAGGGTTAAACCTTACCATTCACCACCGAGATAGAAAATTTACACAAGGAGCGCAAAGCAGTAAAACTAATATAACTTTTTTTATCTATTACCTCTTTAATGAATTTTAATTTTTCGTATTTTTGAAATGCACAATATTCTTAAAAAATAGGCGAATGACCCTGGAGGTTAAAGTAATAATAATAAAAAAATAACATTAATAATAACATTCGTTCGATGACCGTATTTTGTACAGCAAAACTATCCAGAAATAAGTAAATGGAATATATAGTTCTGTACGAGAAAAAACATGATATTTTTTCACAAAAACAAAAATTTACGTGTTAAAAATTAGATTGCGATGAAAACCCTTTTTTTAATTTGTTGTTTTTTGTCAACAAAAGCCTAAAAGGAAAGGAAACGTTTCAAATGTCATTGTGTCATAGAGAAACTATCAGTAAAATAGTGTTTCTATCAATAACAATGCTAATTGACAGACAAAACTGTAATTTTATTATAATTGTGGGGATATGTTATTTTAAATCAAAATACTTTCATCTATTTCAATTTCGAAATATTTGGCATTTTGTTACCATAAAAACAATCAATTCGTTAAATTTTGCCCTTTTTATAAGACTATTCAGATTTCTCCAACAATAACTAACACTAATTATATATTAATTGTTTTAAACACGGAGAAGCTATCAACAAAAAACTTTTTCCTAACAACAACATTTAATATGTTTTTATAACTACTTGCAGTCAAATATTTGTGTCATTTTTCTTATAAAATATGATTCTAAATGCCACTTCACACCAAAATGCTCATAACAATTTTTTTCCAAATTTGGTTAAACAAATTTCAATGAATTCAATGGATTAGGACCTTTCCATAAGTTATTCGCGTTTTGCCATTACGTTCAATAGGTTTCGGAAATCTTTACTGTAACTTTCCTTTTGAAATTATAAAATGATTTTTTCGGCTTTTCGGTCTTTCAAATCAGAACGCATGTTGAGAAACTCGACGGTTCGGCCACTGGTTTTTCCTTTTCAAGGGAAATATATTAAACGTTGTTTGTCAACGTTAGGAAGGTTTTATATATTACTTCAAATGCACCGGTTTGGCGAATAAAACTGGATAGTTTACACATCAAACTTTTACCACTGTGCAGACGTAGACGTAGAACGCGCTGCATACCTTGAAAAAGGCAAAAACCAGTGGCCGTGATTTCAATGTCCGAAAAGTCGAGAAAATTGTTATATAATAAAATTCATTCGATTGTATTCAATTTTTTTTTTTTTAAATATACATGATAATGAATAATTATTAAGGGGATATTTGAAAAATTGAGGGGAAAACGTGAGCTAAGTTCGTGATTTTTCTAAAGGTTTTATACAAATGTTAGTAAGTAAGATAAGTAGTAAGATCTAAAAATATTTTTTTGCTAGTACCGTCGAATAAAATTATTAATAGGTATTATTTTTATTAGGACTTTAACCTTCGCCCATGAAATAAAAATAAGTTACAGTTAATATATGTTACATTTCATTTTGTTCAAGTAGAGTATATCGAGAACCCGCGTTCGTTTTCGTCGGTGTTAGCAGATTGAGTGCGGACGCAAGATCCGTGGCAAGTATCCTCATAACTCCGGGGAGTGTGGCGGAGGGCCGGCGTTAACTGATCCATGCCGTTTAAATGCGGTTCCTCTAGGAAGACGAGGAGTGCCTCCTCCCGAACCGGGTCGTTGGATAGGGTGTCCCGTACCGGTCCCGCTAGGACGTACTGACACCGTGGGACCTCCAGTTATAGGCAGTTCCACAGCAACTAGACGGTGAGCCGGGTGTTGCAGATGACACACTCTGGGAGGGGCTTGCTAGACACGGTGTGTGCGTGGGCCACTGAGGTGTGCCATACGCAGGGTAGAGAGAATATTTTTTGCTACTTCTGGCCGCCTCGGTCGATCTAGGACTGAACTTTCGAGTTTTTGGGTGCGACCTCGGGATCTCCGCCAGTGGTTCATGAATCCGTTCTGTAAGCTGGTGTTGAATTTCCTGATGGTGTCTACGGTCTCATTTAGGAGCCGGGTCAGGGCTAGTCTGCCGGTCCCAATGGTCTTTTAGCCAGTGGCACTGCAAGGGTGGCCACCGGCTTCCGCCGAGAAAACTGAGCAGGAAGGAGGTGGACGAAAGGATAGTCCGTTTCCCAAGCCCGCTCCTTTACCATCATCCATTTTGGAGCCATCGGTGAAGATTTGAGTGTGATGTATCTTCAGTAAACTAGCTGTGGTATACATAGCCATTATGCTGTTAGCGTGGTCGCCGACTTTTATCGTGCGAGCATGGCTCTCGTCGGTGTGAGGTGCGGTGTCGTACCAAGCCAGCGGTCTCACCCGGTGTAGACAAGCGATCTGTGGAAAGTCGGTGCTGGTGCAGGTCGGTAGCATTCGTCGCTCGAAGTTTTGAAAAGAAAGAAAGCTTAGTGGCCATCTGAGGGCCACCCTGACTGCTTCCCAGCGTCAGGGTAGTACTCCGGCCTCGACACAGGCAGCTTTACCCGGGGCACTAGGTAATAGACCGGGGTTAGCCGAACCGTTCCGTAGTATAGGGGCCAGAGTATGTCGGAGAGCCCGTCTAGGCTCTGCAGGTCAGCTCGATCCCGTAGAAAATTCTACTCTAGACAAAGGATCATCCGACGTTAAGCACTGTTCGATGGTTGTTTTTGGAGTGGTTGGAGCAAATGGTCTGGACCAGCCGCTTTCTGCTCTCGAAGTTTTTTTTCCAGTGGCCTGAAGTGTGGTATCATTGTCAGTTTCCTTTCGGAATAGAACCACTATACCGTTGAGGCGGATTGAACGAGCGTTGGATGGGGTGGCGGTTGAATCCGGTGACGAATGCCCATCGGTCGACAGTGTTGACGGTGACCTGGAGAGATACTCTTGTGCGCGCGATCGTCCTCCGAAGGGTCACCAGGATGATGTCGTACGTGTACACAGACGTAGACACCCCTGGGCAGCACGGCGCAGAGCGAATTCATCCTCACTAAGAAGAGAGGGACAGTTAGTATCGATCCTTACGACACTCCGTTGGTCTCACAGGAATCGTGGGTTGGTTAGAAAGTTTTGGATGAAGACGCCTAGGTTCCCTTGTATTCTCCATCGTTGGAGTTGTTAAAGGACGCCTTCGTACCAGACGCTTTTGCCACGCCGAGTATGGCAATATCAGCGTGGAGGTCTTCGGACCTCGCTCTGTCTAGCACTACTCCAAGGGAACCCAGATGGGCTCTGTTACTGAAACCCTTCTGGAAAGTGAATTGGCGTGGTTCGAGTAGTTTCTCGTCTTCTAGCCATGTTGTCGGTCGCCGGTTTACCATCCTCTGCAGTGTCAATCAAAGAAAAAACTAAGCGATTTGGTCATCAATATGAAAGAAGCGGTTGCGCAGTATCGCGACACGAACTCAAGGTCGCGTCCCAGGATCCCGAAGCTGCAGTATTCTTTTAAGGTGGGCATTTGAGATCATGAACGGGCACTTTTATCCAATACACCTGGAATTTGTTCACAAACCTGGAAGATTTGCAGCAAATAGTACTCTGTGCTGCAGTGGCAACTATTAGATGTTTAGGATACTGACTTGCTACTAGAGGCGACCTGCTCTATAGCGATCATTGCACCTACTGCTCCTCGCATGCTGGGTACTCATCAATTGACGGGGAAATTCGACACACTAGTCTGTGAAGCAACGACAACAAAATCGAACGTTCAGTGATAACGAGCGAATGTTCTATGACCAAATCAACCACGAGAAGCCCGATTTCAGTGAAGGCCTACCGGATATCGGCGATGTCACTAGCTTTTGGGCCGATAGTTGGGAGGCCCCCGTACAACATAGGCGTGAGGAGGAAATGGGCAGGCGAAGAAATTGACGAGATGTCAGCTGTCACCGTCGAAACCAATGATGTACACGAGACTACGCGGTACCTTAGGAATTGGGCGGCACCTGGACAAGATGGGCTGCAAAACTTTTGGTACAGCTGAACGTTGTACAATTCATGATTGCTGTATGTTTCCACAGAGCGTTGCGCGAACCAGTGTTGTAGGATTTCATCACTCGTGGTACTACTATTTCTCTCCATCCATTACACCGTTTAGATCCACTGCGAGCCATTTAGCTCCGAACTCCATTCGGATTATCCCCAGCGGTGAATTAGCTCCCCGTTTCGGCGACATCTACTAGGTCTAGTCCCTTGCAGTGCACCAAGTGTACTCACATAATTAAGCGGTAGGTGTTGATGCCTGTCCGTCGATTCCGAGTGGAGCGTGACTTCTGGATCACGTGCGCTTTACGACATGCCGCTAGCTCTTCGACTCCACCTACTCGCTCTAGTCACCGGTGGTGGACCTGGCCTACTCCACGGCGACCGACAAGGTACACTTATTCGAAAAGTCAACTTTGATTACTAGTCCGTTAAACAACTCTTCATTTTCCTCTGCAGCTCACTAGTATCTGCGCGATTACTCTATTAACGGTATTCCACGTCCTTTATTCTTTACTCATCCCTTGTACGAGTCTCTCCTCTACACCCTCACAATCCAGCTAGTAGGGTGAAGGTGCCTTACCGAAACGATGAAAATACCCAACAAACAATTTAGCTGGATAGCAGATACTGTTCAGCTCATTCTCTCGTGATAAAGGATTGTTCGGCGTCCTTTGTTAGGCACTTCCGGAAGTAGTCCTGAACTGACATGAGCTGTGTTAGATAAAAGTCTATCTCTCTGTAATTTCTGATCACTTTCAAGCAAGATGACGCCTCTTACTGGTTCATGAACCACCAGTATTCAGCAATCTTCTAGCAGCTGGTCAACTTCAGTACCTTCTCACAGACATAGTCGACGTGGTACCACGTCATCCGCGAATTCAACAATCTCGACCCCTATGGGCAATATTAGCATTAGAACACCATTATACATGATGTTCCAAAGCGTTGGGCCAATTTTGGAGCGTTGTGACACTCCCACCGTGATCCTCATCGACTTCTGCCCCGAATTTGTTTCGTAGACCAGCACTCGATTCTGAAAATAACTTTTCAGAATGTTGCACAAGTATTAGAGAACTTGCATGATGCGCAATGTTGCTTCTGCCGTCGATGTTGATTTCCGAAATCCGAACTGCCCATTTGACAGATAGCTTTTTCTCCCTGTTCGTTTCGTCACCTTGCTCAGGATGACCTTTTCTAAGAGTTTCCCGACGGTATCCAACAGACATATGAAGCTGTATTATATTAAACCTCGTGGCAGTGTCCTTGGTTTGAGCACCACCAGCTTCTGGATTTTCTATCTGGCTGGAAGAAGCATTCCTCCAGGCATTTCGTGCATTGTTCTGAACATGCCTGTGATGCCAGTATAGCATTTTTCAGTGCCATGTTGGGGATTCCATCGAGACCGGGAGCTTTTTTCACTTTTAGACTCTTTAGACTGCAGTTCGTTACTGGATACCTACATATCTCCAACGTTTTCTGCTTCTGCCTCGTCTTCTAGTGTCGGCATCACGTCGTTGGGTTGTGCTTCGGGAAAAGATCCTCCACAATAACCTTAAGCTTATCCGATCATATTTCATCCGGTGTCAATAATCCTGTGTTCTTTGCCATCATACCTTTTTTGTTAGGGGAAACTTTGCTACTGCGACCACTATTCAGGTTATCATTTGTGGCTGCCCCTGTTTGCTCTACATGTTTCGAATTGCCCGAATCCAATGTAGTTGGAAGCGAGTTGTTTGTTTGTCCACATATGTCGTCCCAACCGGGTAGTACATTATTAATGTAGCTGAGGATCCGTTTGGGACAGGTATGCCATATCTCGTGATGCCTTCCGAAGTATCGTTCTCTTCGAAGAAATAGTACTGCACACTGGCAGAGAATATGATCCGAGCTCTCGGACTCGTAGTTACAAAATCGACAAATGTCATCTTGACTTTGGCCAATTTTTTTCAGATGATACTTAGCAGGACAATGTCCCGTAAATAAACTTGTAATTATACGTAAGTCGTTACGTTTTAGATCCACTATTTTTTTGGCTCTCGTTTTATCTGGATGTATGAATTTCTTAGCTTGTCGAGCGTCTTCTACATTACGCCAGGCGTTTAGTAGTTGGTCTCTTGCCCAAGCCGAAAGTTATAGTTTAATGGCACAGGTAGATATACCTAGAAATGGTTCTGGTCTAACAAACATGTTTGATGAACCACGCCTGGCTAATTCGTCGGCCACTTCGTTACCATCGATTCCTTGGTGACCAGGTACCCAGAATATCATTACTTTATTCCGAATTGCCAGTTGTTGTAAAGATGTGATGCACTCCCAAACCAGTTTGGACTCACATTTCGACGACCTTAATGCCAACAGTGCTGCTTGGCTGTCCTAGAAGATTGTGATTTTTGCATGTCTGTAGTTTCGTTTCCTACAGACCTCCGAGCAAGAGATATCATACCTTGATAAGCGTTACCACAAGGGTTGGCATCAGGTTCTTGGCACAGTTCTTTATAGTAGTTTGTTTACTCGCCTTGATCTTCCGGTTGAGAGCGTCTCTGGCTGCACGGTATATTACATTTCGTGCCTTTGTTCATTTGCTCCAGTTTTCTAAACATTGTTGTATCACATGCTCATGTTTTCATGTTCCTTCCCAAGGACAGCAACACGTCCAACCCATCGTAGTACAGACCAATTACCTGTCTATCAAGTCTGTACAAGATTCTGAGCACCATCATCACAACATACGTATGGCCCCATTGTGAGCAGAATAACATCTTGACTGAGGAGCAGAAACAATGCAAGGAAAACACAAACGACCGCATAGAAATAGCCATCATTGATGCAGTCATTGTTGGACAAGCAGTGTATGTATAACCAACGGAACCTTAGTATGGTCTATATCGATTACAAGAAGACATACGACTCCATACCGCATTCGTTCCTCGTTAAGGTATTGAAGCTGTATAAAGTTGGTCCTTTATTCGCGAGGCAGATGATGGAGAGATGGACGGCAGCCTAGAACGTTTCGCATCTTGAGGGGGATATTCCAAGGCGATTTCTTCAACCTGCTTCGGTTTCGTTTGGCAATGAACCCCCTCAGTAGGACACTGGAATCGGAATCGATACGGGCATGTTTAATGGATAAGGTATGGAGAAAGCTCACCGAAAGAGGTAACCCATATCTTCTGCATGAACGATCTCAAGATCCAAGCTGACTCGACGAAATGACTGGGTGTAGTCCTCAAACTAGTCGAAAGAATTAGTGGCGACATTGGCATGGAATGCCTATCTGATTTGGTACTATCACGGAGATTGGTTGACACTGGTGGTCACGAGAACGACGAAGGTGAGATGTTTTGGGACATGAATCGTGGTGAATCGTTTTAGTATCTCGGATTCCGGCAGCTTCCCGCGACTCGCTACACCGACATCAAGCTCCGAGATAAGCTATTGAGTTAAGTGAACAGTATCTTGAAGTTTTTCCTGGACGCTGCCCGTGTTGTCTTACAGTTTCGGCGTCATCAAACCGAGCCGAGCTGACATCGAAGATCTTGAGAGAAAATGGAGGAATGCGTTTGGACAAGCAGAAATGCACCATTCTTAGTAGGCGCATGGAGAGATTTACTTTATCACGGTATGAAGGGGGACAAAGAATAGTCGATATCCAGGCACTATGCATAGCGCAGATGCGACGACCGCGAGAATACTGTGTGACAAGTGAAAACCGACGCTATGGAATGCGCTATAGTTTCGGTCCGGACTACTTGATGTACTCCATCATCAAGTAGTCCCGACCGAAACTATTAGGTTCTTTACGGACACAGTTAACCTTACTTGTACTATTAGGTTATTTACTGAAACAATTAACCTCACTTTTCTTGACAGTTCGCTTGTACTGTTTACATGGACTTAGAAAAATATGTGGACGACTAGATTCGCTCGAAGCAATTCGCGAAGATTTTTTCTAATGACGTTTTGTTTTTACCCGGTGCTATACCAGTGTAGTGCAAAAAAAGAGATAGACTAATTGCACCCAAGTTTGAATGAGTGTAGCACCGACTATACCGGTGTAGTGCAAAGTCAAAACCGAAAACGCCATAAGTGCATGTAAACAGTACAAACGAACTGTCAAAAATGAACACTTAAGTTATTTGTGACGTCAACGTAAACTGCCGCTCTACGCATAATTGTCCCCTGTTTTATAGGGAATCTCATAGCACATGGGACATTTATGCGTATAGCGACAGTAAAGTATTTAATAGCGCAAGCGAACTACAACCTTAACTGCAATCTGCAGACTGTGAAGGAGAAGATTACAGAGTAGAAACAGCAGGGATACCAGGTATATTTTCCAAATGTCTTCACATTCCATAAAAATGTCTTCATTTGTCTTCACCGATCAGAATTCTGAATCGGTTTTTGTTTTTGAGCCAGAATTCTGCCAGAAATCAGTCAAGACATTCGAAAAAAATTGTCTTCAAAATGGAAAACCCGTCTTCACAACCTTTCAAATGCCTTAAAAATGAAGACATGTCTTCACATCTGGCATCGCTGAGAAACAGAAAGCTGCGCAGGGTGCCCACCTTAACCAGTTTGAGTTGCCGTACGTCGACAAGGCTGCATCGAACCTGTGCCTCAAGTGAGCTGAACTCTCTTCAGTGTTTGATGTAGACATGATAGCCATCCAATACAGATGCCGACGAGGAATTGCAGGAGGTATGTTTGCCCGTTTCTAGTTGGACTAGGATTGCACTGTTCTATCGGACCAATTTCTACACCACAACCATCCAGATATACTGGTCTATGACAAGGGTCGATGCCAAGTCACCATAATCGATGTCGCCATTTCGCTAGACCAAAAGCTGGTAGATGCTCAAGGTGGGAAAATTGTCAGAGTTTCCCCACCGGCCATTGAGTCCAAAGAAATGTGGAGGTTGGATGAGGCTCCGAGAATTGTACCTGTTGTGCTACCGAAAACTTGAGTCATTCCGAAGAAGCTACTGGAGGCGCTGAAGGAGCTCAAGTTGGAGAAGGATCTGGTTGCTATCCAGAAGTCTACGATAGTTAGCACCTGCGCGTTTGTCCAAGTGTTTCTGGCGTAGAACGATATGCCTGTTCTAGATGATTCACTGAGTGAAGTTTTGATGCATTTTGTGTTAAATTTTGACATGTTCATGTCATGTAACTTGTAATTTAACCACAGAGAACAGCTGGAACAAACTTTCCCGAAAAACCTGTGTAAACATTCAAAAGAAAATACGTTGAAAATCACCATCGCGTACAGGTTCGCATGCGTGAGTCACCATTGTATCCAAGTTTGCACACAAGTCCCGTATAGAGATTGCTGGCCGATCGAAGCGCCGACCAGTGGCAAGTTGCTACTTGCTGTTGTCATTTCAAAACGACAGTTTTATTTCCTACACAAGTTGGAAACTTTACTTGTATGTCAGTTCTCAGTGTTTAACGTTAACCAAATCATGAAAAAATCATGTTGACAAAAGGATCGGATCGTTACGGGACCATCTGACGATTTGATCTCAGAACGGAAATTCACAGCCTCATGAGAGTCGGTCTCACAGTGACAGTTCCGGGGGCAAATGCTCACTTGGTGCCATAGCGATAAGCTGTAGTTTTCTGGCGCAATTTCAAAGATCTTGACAATCACATTGCTAAGAATTTATTGAAATTCACACATATTAGCCCAAACATGAAATAATGCATGCAATTTTCGAGGCAATATAGGCAATATAAAAAATATAATATCGTTTAAAAATACCTTTAATTTACTGATATCTCATAAGGACATGACCGTCGTCACGGTAGATTGAAGTCCAACTTTTGCACAAAGCGCTGCCCCGTTCTTAATTCCGCTCCCCGGACAACCGCTGGAATACGGCAAGAGTAAGCTCACAATTCATTGCCCACAACAAATTGCCTAAATTTGGGCCAATTTAAGCACACTTTCAAAGTAAGTTTTGCAACGAAATGTACCTCTTCGCTTGGTGAAATTCGGGACATTTCCCTCCGCCCCACCACCCCAGCGGCCATTTCACGGAATGCAACTCACAGACAAAAAGCATCATCCGAAAGTAGAAATAATTCAAATTAAATTCTTCAAAAAACTTTATTATAATGTTAATTAAGCGAAAACGCTCCAGAAAAGGCGAAGAGTTGCTCAAGTTTTTGCAATTCCGCCGTCTTACTACGTCCCTCTTCGTCTCGTTGCGCTTCACCCTGAGGCACTTTACTGTGTTGTGCTTATGCCCAGCTATAGGAACGAAAATGTTTCCTAAAAGTGTGAAGGTCCATTTTCCTCAAACAACGTTGCGTTCATGTTTCAGAGAAAAAAAAGTTTGCCACTCGAAGGCATAGGAACGATGGTAGGACGAGACCAGTAGAAGAACATCCTTGCAAGGACAGGCCCCATCCGGAATGCCCAGTTCCGGCCGAGCGAGAATTTTCTTCTGCCTTGCAACGCCAGCAAAACCAGCAAAGTGAAAGATGAAATTGAATTTCGCCGACAAGCAGACACTCTGGACTGGACGCAAACAAACACTTTGGGAGAAGTTTTCAGCCGATACTCGATTCGGAAATGAGTACGGCGGGCGCTGCTAAATTCGATTCTGCTGCACTCAGGCTGCACCGGAATGCTCAATTTAGGTCACTTGAAATTGGCGAATGAGGCTCCTCGCGAAAATCGATGCTGCTGACCCTGAATTGAATTGGATAGCAGTGGAAGCCTTTGATGTCGAACAAAACAGAACTTCAGCGATCCGAGTCGGTTATTTAGCAAATACGTGCCGAGTGGGAGGGGTTTATGTCTGCCTCTGACGATACTCGGTCAGAATATACTGGTAGAAGCTGGTGGGAGTTGGAGAACTGTTTAAAACGAAACGTTGAAGCAATGCTGGAATATTATACACAATTATAAATCGGAGAAGAATTAAATTAAATTCATTCAATCTTCTGAGCCACAGTCACGCTTGGTCGCACAAATTTGGTAGAGCCCGCATTTCTCCCTAAAAGTTGAAAGAAATGGTGCAATGATAAAATACGCCGAGGGGAATTAATTCCATTATGTTCGTTGTCAGTAGCTCAATAAATTTCCCTTGAAGTGTTTTGCAATAATATTTTAGAGTGGTCCAATTTGGGAAAATGTGGATTTACCCAGAGTTGAGCAACGACTGGCTGTAGATCAAAGGACTCAGCCAAAATCGGACCCAAACTTACCTTAGGCAGAATACTCGTAGTTGTACTTTGTGATTAACCGAATGAGTGGAAATGCACTCGCGCCGTATTTGGTAGAACAACTTTATGCAAAAAAAATCAGAACCTCTGATTCATCGAAATATGAAATAATGGATTTTCCACTTTCATTTGCGACCAACATCTGTGTATTTTATATATTAACCCATTCATGCCCATGTTGTTTGTGGACAACAGCTCTTACTTATGATTCATGCAAGATTTACTCACAAAAACAAGTAAGGCCAATAAATGTGACTTTTGCCTTTTATTTGAGCATTAACAATGACAAGGATCAGCTCTAGAACTGAAGTTATTGCAATTAATCTGATTGGATTTCGATGGAGCAGTTACGTTGACGACGAAAAATGTTTTTTTTTCATATATCTTCGTAATGGTGGAATATTTTTGAAAACTGATAAAACTTGTCAATTTAGACTGTCTATGGCCACGTTTTTCAGGCAATTGGACTATTATAAATATTCTAGGACCATTGTATTGAGCATTGGAAGGTAAAAATTGAGCAACTTCTAGCACTGCAAGGGAATACCCTATCTTTATGAAAAAAGGCTTTTCGTGTTTCTGGATCTCACCGTTCTCAAGAAAAAATAGTTTTGAAACCCTATATGCATTAGAAAAAAGTTTGGCATGAAAGGGTTAACAAGATGTAAAAAATAAAAATAAACAAATAATAGTCACAACCTCTCCGATCCCGTGACTTGGCATTGCGCGCGGAGATCTCTTTTCGCTTTGGGCAATCAATTACATCTACACAAATAATTCCTTTTTGGATTTTAACGTAAAAACCTTATTTTAGACTTTTTGCTGGTATTCAAAGCGGAAAACAGATCGAAATGGTGAGTTGAGCGAAAGCAAATATGTGAAAAAAATCCCCCCAGAGACAAAATTCGAACTTGCAACCCTTGGGACTCCAGCCCAATGAACTAACCCTTACGCTATCCCCGGGATATGATGACGTCCCAGAGAGAATCTCGAACAATTTCGATCTGTTTTCCCCATTGCACAGTGGTCCAGAATGCAAATTTAGCAGGAACTTTGAGATTTTACTAAAACTAAACAACTTAGCCTTATTAAGTCTTTGGAGAAGTTTTCGTAGTTTTTGAGCCCACTCTTTTTGTTAAAACAACAGGGAGGATGGTTCTAATTTTACCAAGATAAAAAAATTAACTTTTTAATCATTCTAGCTAGAGCCAAGTTGCGAAGTTGTAGAACGACAAATTTTGGAAAAGTTTGCTGAAGACATGTAAGCTCTATCTGTCATACTTTTTATTTTACAACAAATTTGAAATCGGACCTTAGGGTGCTTCTTCGAAAAACAGTTTTATTACAATAACTTTTGCTGTATTCATTTTAAACTGAAGTAGTCTTCAGACAACTTTAAAATTGTTTCAAGGCGACTAATTTGTTTCATGGCACCATATATCTAGCTATTTCCGTTGAAAAGTTATGAGCACATTTTCGCCAAAAATGGTGTTGTTTGGAATAACAATATCACTCATTTGGGGCAAATAAAACATAATTATTTTTGAACTATATGATATAGTCTATGATTAGAGTTATAATTGAGCAAAAAATGGCGAACACGATATTTTTTTAAATTTTATGAAAATCTATTTTAGAAATATTAAGTGCTTATATCATCTGAACAATAAAAGCTAGAGTTTTGATGTATTAGCAGAAAATGTTCGTCTTCAAAAACTCTGAAAAATATCTGAAGGATAGGTTGGAAAAAATGAAAACTGAAAAAGTTATATGAAAAATTATTTTAAATAGTGGGTAGGGTGGTTCTAACTTTTTTTAAAATCAGGAAATTAACTTTTTAATGGTTCGAGATAGAGTTTCGCTGTCTTCCAGAAAATTGAAGAAAATGAAATTTTAAAAAACTTTGTCGAAGACACTGAAACTCTATGTCGTATACTTTTCATTTTACAAGAAATTTACCAAAAAAAATTTAAAGTGTTTATTTAAAAATGGTTTTCTTTGTACAACTTTTGCAGTTTTGATATTTCATTAGCATCACTTTAGAAATACTTTCAGATATTTTGAAGGAGAACAATTTGTCTTAATATATTGAACCTCTAGCTTCGCTCGTTAGAAATTTATATATACTTTTTACTAAAAATAAACTAGTTTTTGAGTAAATATTACAAGATATAAAAAATGTTGTTTTTGCCATTTTTGGTGATCTATACTACAAAGCATGCTATTATGAAAGCAACAGTATTTGATGTTCAGTGCCCGAATCGAAGATAATTTCATTTGAAAAAGTTATATTTTTTATATAAAAGTTCTTATAACTTTAAAACGAAACAAGTTAAGTAGTTGGTGTTTTAAAGCAAATTATGCGCCCTGAAATAATCTTTAAGTTGTCCAAAGGGTACTTTAGCGTAAAATAAAAACTTCAAGAGTTTTAGAAATAAAACCGTTTTTTTAAGGAACACCCTAAAGCTTAAGTTTGAATTTCTCGTGCAATGGAAAATATAAAAGCTAGAGCTTGTATGTCTTCAGCAAATTGGTCTGAAATGTGTTGCTCTACAACTTCATCGAAGACAGTAGAGCTCTATCGCAAACTGTTAAAAAGTTCTACTTTAAATATTGCTAAATTTAGAACCACCCTAGCATCGGTTTAAACAAATAGAAGGGCCTTGCAAAGTACAACAACTTTGCCAAACATGTTGTAAGACTAAGTCATTTAATTTTAGCAAAAAGTTAAAATTCCTGCTAAATTCGCATTCTGGACCACTGTGCTTTATATACCACCAAAAAATCTTATATAAGATATTGGCACTTACGTCAAAAACCAAAAAAACTGAATCACATTATTTGTTTAGTTGGAACGACGGGGTCGCCCCCATCATACCTTTGTTACCTGGGCAATAGACCAAAAATCGACAGCCTTAATTAACTCTGGCACCCACCGAAGTACAATGGGTAATGAACTAAAGAATTAGACACCAGACGATAATAAAACCTGAACCTTGGAATTTAAAGGGGGAAATAAAATAGATAAATGTGTTGGGTGGCAGCTTCGGTTGTGTGTTATCTTGCTTTAGAGGCAGGATACGTTCACTGTCGCCAATGCGATAATCATGTGTTCTTTCTGGGACGTAATCATATCCCAGGGATTGTATAAGGGTTGTTTGGGTCCCAAGGGTTGCAAGTTCGAATCTTGCCTTTGGGGGGAATTTTTTTCACATGATTGTTTTCGCTTAACCAATCACCATTTCAATCTGTTTCCCCGTTGGATACTACCAAAAAGTCTTAATCGCATCCACACCAACTGGTGTTCTTCCTAACTTCTTTCGCTTTCGGGTCACGAGTGTGGACCCTCCGTCGTTGCTAGTAGCTTCCGCATTGATGGTGTTAGCTGTTGAGTTTGTGGTACTTGGCGCGGATTTCACAGTTGTCATAATTGCTAGAACAGCAGTTAGAAATTTGGCAACCGTTTGTGGTTCAGGGAATGATACTGTAGACTGGTTGTTCGCATTCCTTTCTGTAGATGTGCATATCTCAGCAGTTGCTGAGCAGGGTTGTCCGTAATGTGCCTTTTGTTCACAGAACTGGCACATATTGGTTTGTCCTTGGTGTGTACAAAGTGTTCGCTGTCACCCCATTCTGTTAATTTGTTCGGTGACTCTCGGACCGATAGGTCGATCTTTCCAGTCTGTGCAGTATAACGTTATAAAGAATAATGCTAATCCGCTGCCAAGATTATGTTCCCCTAGACAAAGTTTAAGTATTTTGTTACATTTTGTGTTTCAGCGCGTTTAACGTTTTCTAACCAGTGAGCAGTGAAGTAGTGTTTTTTTTTCTAGTAAGCCATCTGGATACCGTTATATACACAAGTTAAGTATCGCTAAATTCCCTCCCCGACTGTAAATGTGCCTACTATTCCGGCAACAATTTTGACTTTTTTCGGAACACTGTTAAATCAAACGGCTCAATCAATTGGCTTAACATACCACTTGTCAAATATGAACTTTTTTCGAAACTCTAATTCACTCACAAGAGTTTTCAAGTTTGTATGTGAAAATATACGAAAAATAGGCAATAGAAACAATAAATTCAGTACAAAATGCCAGTATCATCTTGTGTATCCCAAAATCTGCAGATATATAGCTTAAGGTATGAGGATCAACATTACCGAAGACTGCAAATTGACTCGATTTTGCAGTAAAAAGATATGGTCATATAAAGTTATGTATTGCCTCGCTTTCTCGCACATGCTTAGAATAGGAAATTTCAAAAAAAAATGGTTGGTCTTTAAAGTTAAATAACTTTTTAGGGGTCATTCGTAACCAAGCGCCCTTTCAGTTTACACACGCGCGTTGTTTGTTGTAACATTACCTTGAGTTAGGCGATATCGGTGAAGGTGTTTATCCCAGCAAGGGCTGGAGTATAAACATTATAAACATAATAAGGGACCATCCATAAATGACGTAGCATTTTTTGAGGGATTTTTAACACCCACCTTCGCCATCGTAGCATTTCGTCACAAACTTCGAAATACCCGCTGGTAATTACGTAGCTTGACGGTAACTCTACCCCCCTCCCGCTTAACTCCGCAAAATAAAAAAAAATACTATGATAGTTATTCCCCTTTAAAAAAGCTACATAGCATGACAAGACACCCTACCCCCTGTCGTCACACATTATCACAAAATACAAAACTACCCCCTCCCCCATATAATGCTACGTTATTTATGGATGGTCCCTAAACGTTAAATTGTATCAAGTAGTGCAGTGCAGTGCGATACTAAACAGTTTTCTTGCCTGAAAGACGGCTTTGCTTAGACGAGCTATACCAGCTCTCTACTGTGTGAAGGTCACTCGAGTGACGGACAAAAGAAACGAAGGGTCAATTCACCTACCAGCTTGTCAGGAACCAACTGGTGAAGTGTTTCGTATTTTACTTTTCTTATTGATTTTTTTTATTATTACTTTTTTTGATTTTGATTTAAGTTAAATAGTGGTCGAGCGTGTTGCTCCCGCAACAAAATGGAACAAACAGAAGTATCACCCTCCGAAGACGAATATTATGGCGAAGAGGAGCGTGTATCTGATTCGGAGACAGATGATGTTATGGGCGATCCACTTCCCCCACTTTCCCCCAATGTCTCACAGCCCCCCGAGTCAAGGTTTACCAGGATGGATCCTCTGGTCCTTGGGTGGTATACTTTCGGTTCAAAAATAACTGTTGCACGGGAGCTGACAAAACGTTACTCGGCCGTAACCGAGATTAAAAAGGTTCAGTCAGATAAACTGCGCGTAGTCGTTACTGACTTGAAACAGGCCAATGGTATCGTTAGCAATAGCCTCTTTACGCTGGAGTATCGCGTCTACATTCCTTCTCGTGATGTGGAGATCGACGGTGTGGTAAGTGATGCGGATCTAACTGTCGATGATCTGATGAATGATGGGGTTGGCCGCTTTAAGGACCCTAACCTTCAATCAGTTAAGATTTTGGAGTGCAAGCAATTGCACTCAAAGTCCATCGAAGATGGGAATTACTATCCATCAGACTCGTTTCGCGTAACCTTCGCCGGATCTGCACTTCCGAGCTACGTTGAAGTGGGAGGAGCTCGTCTACCTGTGTGTCTGTTTGTACCGAGGGCCATGAATTGTTCCAATTGCAAGCAGCTAGGTCACACGGCCACCTACTGTAGCAATAAGCAACGGTGCGGTAAATGTGGGGAACGCCATGCGGATGATACTTGCAGTAGGCCCGCTGAGAAGTGTGTTTACTGTGGGGAGAATCCGCATGAACTTTTGACACGTCCAACGTACAAACTTCGCGCGGATAAACTGAAGCGATCCGCCAAAGATCGCTCCAGACGCTATTACGCAGAAATGCTTAAAAGAGCTGTTCCACTTATGTCCGAAAACCCATTCGTTCTCTTGCCAACTGACGATAACACCTCTAACGTTCCTTGCGAGGGGCATTCTTTGGCTCTGCTTGGAAACTCTACTGGTGAAGTGTTTCGTATTTTACTTTTCTTATTGATTTTTTTTATTATTACTTTTTTTGATTTTGATTTAAGTTAAATAGTGGTCGAGCGTGTTGCTCCCGCAACAAAATGGAACAAACAGAAGTATCACCCTCCGAAGACGAATATTATGGCGAAGAGGAGCGTGTATCTGATTCGGAGACAGATGATGTTATGGGCGATCCACTTCCCCCACTTTCCCCCAATGTCTCACAGCCCCCCGAGTCAAGGTTTACCAGGATGGATCCTCTGGTCCTTGGGTGGTATACTTTCGGTTCAAAAATAACTGTTGCACGGGAGCTGACAAAACGTTACTCGGCCGTAACCGAGATTAAAAAGGTTCAGTCAGATAAACTGCGCGTAGTCGTTACTGACTTGAAACAGGCCAATGGTATCGTTAGCAATAGCCTCTTTACGCTGGAGTATCGCGTCTACATTCCTTCTCGTGATGTGGAGATCGACGGTGTGGTAAGTGATGCGGATCTAACTGTCGATGATCTGATGAATGATGGGGTTGGCCGCTTTAAGGACCCTAACCTTCAATCAGTTAAGATTTTGGAGTGCAAGCAATTGCACTCAAAGTCCATCGAAGATGGGAATTACTATCCATCAGACTCGTTTCGCGTAACCTTCGCCGGATCTGCACTTCCGAGCTACGTTGAAGTGGGAGGAGCTCGTCTACCTGTGTGTCTGTTTGTACCGAGGGCCATGAATTGTTCCAATTGCAAGCAGCTAGGTCACACGGCCACCTACTGTAGCAATAAGCAACGGTGCGGTAAATGTGGGGAACGCCATGCGGATGATACTTGCAGTAGGCCCGCTGAGAAGTGTGTTTACTGTGGGGAGAATCCGCATGAACTTTTGACACGTCCAACGTACAAACTTCGCGCGGATAAACTGAAGCGATCCGCCAAAGATCGCTCCAGACGCTATTACGCAGAAATGCTTAAAAGAGCTGTTCCACTTATGTCCGAAAACCCATTCGTTCTCTTGCCAACTGACGATAACACCTCTAACGTTCCTTGCGAGGGGCATTCTTTGGCTCTGCTTGGAAACTCTAGGAAAAGATCTAATCAAAACTCACCTGAACTTCCTCGTAAGGGTCCTAGGTTGTCTCAAATAAGGGTACAAAATAAAAATAATTCATCAACTGGAAGTGCTGCCACAAATCCGAAGATAATACCTCCTGGTTTTGGGAAATTGAGATACAACCAGGAGTTCCCAGCACTCCCCGAGGCACAAAAAATCCCAAGTGCTCCCATTTTACAGCCAGAAACTCAACCTAAAACGGGATTCCTTAAATTCTCTGACATTGTGGACTGGATATTTACAGCTTTCAACATTACCGATCCTCTGAAAAGCTTACTGGTTGCTGTTCTACCAACAGTAAGAACATTTTTAAAACAGTTGACTGAACAATGGCCCCTCCTTGCAGCGATCGTATCCTTCGATGGATAACTTATTAAACGGAATCACGGATCTGATCACTGTTTTACAGTGGAACTGCAGAAATATTATCCCCAAAATTGATTCATTAAAACACTTGCTAGATTACAATAATTGTGATGCCTTTTCCCTATGTCAAACATGGCTTACTTCTGATATAAACCTCAACTTCCACGATTTTAACATTTACCGCTTGGATCGAGAAGACTCATATGGAGGGGTACTTTTAGGGATCAAAAAGTGCTACTCCTTCAATCGAATCAATTTCCTTTCGACGCCAGGCATTGAAGTTGTCGCTTGTCAAACAACAATCAAAGGCAAAGATCTTTGCATTGCTTCTATTTACATTCCTCCTAGGGCCATGATGGGATATCGAAGACTCTCTATCGTGATTGAACACCTTCTTTCGCCCCGGCTGGCTCTTGGAAACTTTAACTCTCACGGTACAGGGTGGGGATGTCTGAACGACGATAATCGATCCTCGACAATTCAAGACCTTTGTGACAACTTCAATATGACAATTCTGAACACAGGGGAAATGACACGGATTCCTAGACCACCAGCGCAAGCAAGTATACTGAACATATCTTTATGCTCGACATTACTACAGTTAGATTGCAAGTCGAAGGTAATATCTGATCCCCACGGTAGTGACCACCTGCCGATTGTAATTGCAATCACCACTCGTTCAAGACCTTCGGAACCAATCAATGTTTCCTAAAATATTGAAATATTGATTGGAAGAGCTACGCTGCTGAGATATCTAAAACTATCGATTCAACACAGATACTTCCCCCGGAGGAAGAATATAAGTTTTTGTCTCGATACCGCGATACCAAACTCAGACGAATCGAGTACTCGACGTGAACACCCAAAAACGTTCTCCCAATCCGTGGTGGGACAAAGAGTGCTCTGACGTGTGCGCGGAGAAAGCTGCCGCGTATAAAACCTTCCGGAACGACGGGTTAGTTGCTAGTTATCGAGTGTACGCGATATTAGAAAAGCGAATGAAAAATTTAATGAATGCTAAGAAACGCAGTTACTGGCGCCAGTTTGTCGACGGATTAACAAGAGAAACATCGATGAGCACTCTTTGGGGCACGGCCCGACGTATGCGAAACCGAAACAGTACTAACGAGAGCGTGGAATATTCAAACCGTTGGATATTCGATTTCGCCAAGAAGGTTTGTCCGGACTCCGCCCCGGCACAGCAAATCTACCGCGCCGCGTCGCATTACAATACCACAAACGAAACACCGTTTTCGATGGTGGAGTTCTCACTTGCTCTCTTATCATGTAACAATAAAGCTCCAGGGCCAGACCGAATCAAATTCAACTTGTTGAAGAATCTACCAGACTCTGCCAAGAGACGCTTGTTTAATTTATTTAATAAGTTTCTTGAGGGTAACATTTTCCCACATGATTGGAGACAAGTGAGTGCCATCGCCATCCAAAAACCAGGAAAACCAGCCTCCGACCACAACTTGTATCGACCGATTGCAATGCTATCCTGTATCCGAAAGTTATTCGAAAAAATTATCTTGTTTCGCCTCGATAATTGGGTTGAAACAAATGGCTTACTGTCAGATACACAATTTGGCAAAGGGACGAACGATTGCCTTGCGTTGCTCCCAAAAGAAATTCAAATGGCATATGCTAACAAAGAGCAGATGGCATCAGTATTCTGGGATATTAAGGGGGCTTTCGATTCAGTTTCTATCAACATTCTTTATGAGAAGTTGCACCAGCATAGTCTTTCACCAATTTTAAATAACTTTTTGCTAAACCTGTTGTCTGAAAAACAAATACATTTCTCGAATGGTGATTTATCGACATCACGATTTAGCTACATAGGCCTTCCCCAGGGCTCATGTGTAAGCCCCCTTCTCAAAATTTTTTACGTGAATGACATTGACGAATGTCAATTCCTGCACGCTAAGGCAACTTGCGGATTACGGTGTGGTCTCTGTTACTGGTCCCAAGGCCTTCGACTTACAAGGACCACTGCAAAATACCTTGAACAATTTGTCTCTCCAGCTGGGTATCGAGTTCTCTACGGAGAAAACTGAGCTAGTTGTATTTTCAAGGAAGCGTGAACCAGCGAAACTACAGCTTCAGTTAATGAATAAAACTATTGCTCAGGTTTCAACATTCAAATATCTCGGGGTCTGGTTTGACTCTACGACTTGATTCTACTGTATTCTTCGACACATTCATGAAGGAAGAGATTCGTGGAATCCCGGATCACATTCGCCCACAAGTGGTCCCAAATATTTTCTATAATAAATACCACCAAGTCGACTGCGGCAAAATATTCTACACTGACGGATCAATTCTCGACGGGTCGGTATCTTCAACGAAAATCTTGCTGCCTCATTCAAGCTCAATGATCCTGGTTCAATCTACGTTGCAGAATTAGCTGCCATTCAGTATACTCTCGAGATCATTGACACCCTGCCCGCAGACCATTACTTCATCGTTTCGGACAGTCTCAGCTCCATTGAGGCCATCCGTGTGGCGAAGCCTGGAAAGCATTCACCGTATTTCCTGGGGAAAATACGGGAATATCTGAGTGCTTTATCTGAAAAATCTTACCAGATTACCTTGGTTTGGGTCCCGTCACATTGTTCTATTCCGGGCAATGAGAAGGCGGACTCTTTAGTCAAGGTGAGCGCAATAGAAGGCGACACTTACGAAAGACCAATTTGCTTCAATAAATTTTTCAGTATCTCTTGTCAGAGGACGCTCGAAAGTTGGCAAATTTCATGGAGCAATGGGCATCTGGGACGGTGGCTACATTCTATTATCCCGTAGGTATCAACGAATGCTTGATTTTAGGGCTTGGATGTGAACCGGGACTTTATTCGTACGATGTCAAGGCTCATGTCCAACCATTACTCGTTTGATGCGCATCTCCGTCGTATAGGGCTTGTTGACAGTAATCATTGTGTTTGTGTGAACGGCTATCACGACATCGAGCATGTTGTTTGGCTGTGCGCAGAGTACTGTGTTGCCAGGTCCCAACTAATAGGTTTCCTTCGGGCCCGAGGTAGATCACCCTATGTGCCAGTCCGGGACGTCCTGGAAAACCGTGACCACCCCTACATTTTTCTTATCTACACCTTTTTGAAAACTATTGATGCCCAAGTTTAATACATTTCCCCTCTCATTCACAGTGGAGCCTCGTCAACCTCTCCCTGTATCTACAATATGGCATTGCTTCACGAGTCTACGAAGCATACCTTTCTTGATAACCGTCCATCCAGAACATCATGACACATGTCACAAGAACATCATGACAGCATCGGAGTGCCAATAATCATCCGACATATCGATCCTCCCCTCGCCCCTGCGATTACAGGATGGAAACCACTACAATAAAGTGTGCATATCCCCCACAATCATCAAACAGCCAACGAGAATGTCAATTTTACAATATGTATCCCACTTCCTACCTTTTTTCCTTTACTAACATAAGAGGGGAGCAAGCCGCCCCTAAATACGGCTTTATAATCCCCCACTAACACGTGCGATGTACCTTAAAAATGAATTATCGGCCTCGTTAAGCTACCGTATTTGGGCCTAAATAAAATTAGTTATATAAAAAAAACATATTGTCTTTTGCCTTAGTTTTGGAACTGTTTTTACTAAGAAATTTTCAAAATTACATTCAGTTTCAAGTGACTATTTCAAGTCATCAGAATTAACACATTTATGCAACAAGTTTTAAGACCCCCCCTCCCCCTCCCGAAACAAAATCCTGGCTACGGGCCTGTATTCCTAGTTTTAAGATGGTTGTAAAAATTGTCCCCCTTAGTTAAAAATTATTTGCTTTAATAATCGCCCTGCTAAAATTGTCAAACCGTATGGCCATTAAAACTAAATGACTCCCCTAATCTTACGAAAATTATATTACCCCCTTGTGTATGTTTATAATACTACGTTCACACTACAGAGTTAAAACATGTTATAATAATTAGCAACAAGAAAAATGTCATCAAGATAGCGTTAAAACACGCTTTAATTCGTAGTGTGAACGTAGTATTACATAGAAAAACCAATCTAAGGTCATACTAACAACGGTAACCTAACAAAGCGTCGATTTGGAAAGTTATAATCAAGTTCCATTTTCCGTTATTTATATTAATGGTACATGCATCGGAATATAATACAATATTTTCATATTGGTACAAAAATGAAATGAATCAATTCAGCACAAGAGGCGTGACAAGCCACATTACCTAACCAGGTTAACCCTTATACTAAAAGCTTAAATGTATTCTACATAAAACCCTAGATCGCAAGCCTGTTTCATTGTCCAAACAATCATGTATACAATAATTCGCCTCAAGCTTCCAACAGAGCCGCAATAACATCTGAACATGACGATGTAATTGATATTTATAGCCGCAGTGCAAGTTACACTTTCCTGCCAGCCAGCAGCTAAACCTGCTACAACCCGGGTCACATCAAACGAAAAACATTCTTGGTCGGTTGGTCTCAGCAACGGAATGCGATTGCTTATTGTGATCCAAGATCCTTCTCAGCCAAATCTAACTTTTATGACACTCGAAACAAGGGGTCGAACGCTTGCCAGCAGTCAACGTTGCGTCGTCGGTCGCTGGATATAATTTGTGACGCCTTTTCCCCATCGCAGCCTGCCTACTGACAGTCGCTGAAGAGCATGATGTGGAAATTTCGCTGCCCTCTGTCTCGGATGCTGAGAGTGCGTCACATTCCTTGTTTTGGACATGGCCGTTAAGCACCCTGTTTAGGGGACAATAAAATAGCTAGCTCATAGGGCGATAAAATATAAGCTCAACAAATAAAAAAAATCGTATTGTAGTGAAGTTTATATGCCTCAGTCGAGCGAGTACGCGGCCGCCTTGTAGTGAGCAGATGTTACTCGCCCCGCTCGACACGTGAACAAAGAAAATGTCAAACTTATGAGTTTTCATTTTTGGGTTTGGCGTTGTCGGGGTCAGGTCGGATGAGGAATGGTTTCTCCCTTCCAACTACCTCCACAAGCGAGTTTCGAACTTTCAAGCTATAAAATCCTATCACGATCAGCGAGGAAAATAAATTTCCCAGCAATAAAATAGATAGGACACATTGGACATAACAACACCTTCAACAAACGATTACTGCTCGTGCTCGAAAATATATCTTTCAGAACGATTTATCAACTCGATAGCCAGGGAAAAAAGCGGATAGTAAACAACCTAAAATCGGCGACATTATCTGGGGAGAAGCCTATACACATAGTCCGTGTATGGTGGGGACAGTTTTTCATCCATGACATGCACTGCACATACCTACCTACATATATCACACCTCGTGGCGGTCATACAGCGGCGGTCCGTAGTATCGACAGTATTTCACTTTAAGCTTTCATGGCACCACTTGTATCATTTATCTCGTAGAAATACGACAGTGATAAACGGTACAGCATCGCTTCGGTGTGATTCTTGGTTCCAACTACATACAGGTGGATGAATGAGCGTCCGATTCCGAACAAGCCCGATGTTTCCACATCGATTACTGGAAATTTAATCACTTTCGGGTGCCTGGATCTGTATTACTTTGGAAATGGATTTCTTTATGCCCAATAGTAACATGGAAAAAAAGGTTTGCTGTAGTTGGCCAATGTTACAGACAAAGAATCGTAATCGTTATCAGAGCAGATACAATGGTAATAGTTAATTACCTCAATTCATGATAATAGGTGAAAAATTTTGTTTGAAATGATAGTTAGCAGCTCATTTAACATTGAAACTAATTAAAAATTTCTCAACAAGTTCGATATTTTCGGGGGGGGGGGGGGGGGGGGGGTAAGTGCGGTGGTGAACTAACGAGTTGAGTGTGTTGCAGAAGCAAGAAGTGGAACTCTGGCCTTCTTCTACAATATTTATGAAGGGTGAAAATGGACCTTAAACTGACGGAAAGTTTATCCAATTCCATCACGTCAGTTATACAGTATTGATAACATTCATCAAACTAACCCAGACAAAAATTTATTGTACTGGTTAACCTAAAATACGTGGCTAAGTGCGACCGCGTAAAAAATAATATCCCAATTTATACGGATCGAAGTATAGCTACACCATCTTGGTTAGCGAAACTGTATCACGTTCAATATGAAATCCCATTATATGATCATTCACTTCACTTCGAACCTTCCGAAGCCCGAGCGTCGACTCTGAGCTTCACTTATAGTAATTAAGGTTCGCGCAAGACTGGACAGCGTAACCGGTTCATGGTGTGAGAGAACAATGTTACTGAACTTACATCGGCTACAGACTGAGGATGTTGTCTAGGAAGCTCAACGAACGAACCGAAGATCGGCCAATGAGAGATAATCTGAACGTAGCGTAGCACGGTGTTCCTAAAACCGTTATTAACTAAAAAAAATGACCATAAATTTGGCATACGGCATTCGAAAGATACAGTATCCAAGCATCTTCTCAGTGAATTTCAAAATGATCCATCGAGGGATTCGAGATATATGGCGATTTGAAGTTTTATGATACGTTTCATAAGGCTACCAGCAAACACCCACGGGTTTGGTTCAATCTCCATGAACAAAAAAATATTTGTCTACTTATTTAGCACATGGAATTCGAAAGATATAGTAATCAAGTATATCCCTTGCAAGTTTGAAAATATTTCATTGACGGAATCGAAAGTTATAACGGTTTGGATTTGGTATGCGGTCATAGATGGGTTTTCTACCAGACTTCAAGCGTGAATCCATGTTTGTCCATTGACTATTTAGATCGTTTATACGTGTCGCGACTTTTGAAGGAAAACCTTACCATTTTATTACATAAATATAGTGCACGAAAGGTGTTATTTATATGGTGCACTGAAAAAATATGGAAATAGGGTTGTCTACCAAACGTTAAATATAATGTGTAAATTAAAAAAAAATAGATGAAAGTTGGAATGTTTACTTCAAAAGGCCATATCTCAATGGTATGTTGCCTGATTCTAATTATTTTTTCATTATTGAACAGGTAGACGTTTCATCGTTAATTTTCATCAAGAAGAATATAAAATAGAGTTGTCTACATAAATAAATAGACAATATAATTGGTCTCAACTATATGTATTATAATTATTTAGTGATTATTTTTGTATTAAAAATAGCGGCCTATCAATTTTTATATACTAGTTGATTGCAATTGCTGTTTACTACAAATTATGGATATATGAAATGTTAAAACTAACACAGTCGTGATTCGCTGGTCGCTCAATTTTTAACAGGAGCCGCTTTTTAGTTGGACCTCCGCGCTAGTTGGTCCATTGTCGACATCTGAATGTCAAATTCTCATGTTAAATTCAATTCGACAATCAAACTAACAATAGTTAGAGATATGAGCAGATGAACTTGTACTAATAACATCCCCTTTGATCCCCCTACTAATAACATCCCCCAGTTTTAACATCTGTCAACCCAACCAGCGAATCACGATTGTACAAAATTTCCAACAAAAACCGTATCATAACATAAATTGATCTGAATCAGCAAATACCTTTATATTTTTGATTATATGTATTGAATTTATGGTTTTATTTTTCCATGATTTATAGTTTGCGTTCGTTGCATTCAACTAATGTATAGAAATTGATAGGTCGTCGTTTTGAATATAAAGATATTTACTAAATAGTGATAATACATATAGTTGAGGATAATTAAGTTGTTTATTGTTACTATGTTTTAATTGCCGCAAGGTTCTACTGTATCGATTTTGTTGGCTAGTTGTTTATTGTTTGAAGTAGCAAACTCTATTTTATATTCTTCTTGATGAAAATTAACGATGAAACGTCTACCTGTTCAATAATGAAAAAATAATTAGAATCAGTCAACATGCCATAGAGATATTTGAAGTAAACATTCCAACTTCCATCTATTTTTTTAAAATTACACGTTATATTTAACGTTTGGTAGACAACCCTATTTCCATATTTTTTCAGTGCACCATATTAATAACACCATTTGTACATTATATTTATGTAATAAAATGGTAAGGGTTTCCTTTAAAAATCGCGACACGTATAAACGATCTAAATAGTCAATGGACAAACATGGATTCACGCTTGAAGTCTGGTAGAAAACCCATCTATGACCGCATACCACATCCAAACTGTTATAACTTTCGATTCCGTCAATGAAATATTTCCAAACTTGCAGGGGATATACTTGATTACTATAGCTTTTGAATGCTATGTACTAAATAAGTTGACAAATATTTTTTTGTTCATAGAGATTGGACCAAACCCGTGGGTGTTTGCTGGTAGCCTTATGAAACGTATCATAAAACTTCAAATCGCCATATCTCTCGAATCCCTCGATGGATCATTTTGAAATTCACTGAGAAGATGCTTGGATACTGTATCTGTCGAATGCCGTATGCCAAATTTATGGACATTTTTTTTAGTTAATAACGGTTTTAGGAACACCGTGGTAGCAAAAGGTTCATGAGGCGGTCAGTACAACAACCACGGAAATGTTGGGTACCACACGTGAAAACAGGGAACGACGTAGTGAGTTGAGGACAACCGGAAATGAACATCATCGGCATAAGGAACGCGGACAAGATGAAATGGTACTCGCTAAGGAATTGAGAATTTTTGCGACGAATAGCTTGCAGAAGATTTACAAAACGATCCTTAACATGATAAATTTCGGGAATACTACTTACGGACTCTTCATCTGTTTGTTGATTTCAAGGCGGCACGCGATGCTGTGAAATGAATCGAGCTGTGACAGAAAATACTTGAATATCGCTTTCTGACACTACTGATTAGGCTGATCCGTATGATGCTACATGGGTCGAAATCAAACATTCGCAGAGACATCCACTTCATTTGTGACGACGGATGGATTGATGCAGGGCGATGCACTCTTTAATCAATCGCTCAACACAACACGGTCAAAGGTGCGGTACGAAGATCTGATGTGCAAAGAACCGAAAGCATCATCACGAGGTCTTACATGTTTCTTATCTTCGCGGACGACAGCGACATCGTTGGTTGGCGTTGATCGTAGCGCAGTGGAAGAGGTAATTTTAGCTTGTAATAAGCTCATTAGGCTGACTATTACCTCTGAAAAGATAAAGTATATAGTAGCTGGTAGAAAACAACGCAGTCCGAACGGTGTCGGTTCCGAGGTAGAAATCGACCGGATATGGATCTCATACCGTATTCATATATACTGGAAAACTAGTGACTGATAACGATGTTAGTTGTAAGGTAAAAAGTGTTGTGGCTGCGAATAGAACCTTCTATGGGATTTAGCCCCTCTCTCTTATTTCTCGTTTCCAAATGCTCCCTGTCCTTCCTTGTAGACCCGACCAGTGCCAGAGTGCCACTCTGCGACCGCCATCGTCCTGCATAGAAGGAAGCTGAAGCGAAAGCGACTCGATGGTCTGATAACTTCCCCGCGGGTCTGAATACCATCCACCAACCCGGTACTCGACGACCTACTGACAAGGCACTGTGTCGCTGATCTCCCGTTTGCCCGAAAGTTACAAGTTCCGCTCTTCTCTCTATGTCACCATGTACGCCTTCTTCCCCTATCCTTGATACAACTGCTACTACACCGATGATGGAAATAAGCCCCCTTTGAATATCCTAACCAAGCATAAGTTTCCTTCAAAAAATTCAAATTTGTATTCTGTATTCCTAGTTTTAAGATAGCTGTTAATTTTATTCTCCATTAAAACTATTGTCCCCCATCTTATAAATAGAATTGTATCCCTAGTTTTAAGATATCTGTGAAATTTCTCATAAATATTTGATGCCCGTTTATATACCAAACTATATTTTTAGTTTTAAGATAACTGTAAAATATTTCGTAAAAATCTATTCCTCCCCTTTTGAATATCAAACTGGATTCCTTATTTTAAAAATTTTTCATAAAAAAGTATCTTTTGCCCCACTCTTGTATATAGATCTGTATTTCTAGTCTGAAGATAGCTGTAGAATTCTTCCTCTCAATATAAAAAAAATATCTGAAAATTGTAACCTCCTAGTTTTAAGTATTTAAAATGTAAAAAACAAAAGAATTTGGCACCGCCAAGCTAACGCATTTGTGCCTATCAAATAAACGAACTGAATAAAAAAAAAGAACCTTCTATGGTCAACTAAAGTCCCGTAGCCTACAGACGCGATCAAGACTTGCTCCTTACAAATCACTGATACTCTCTGTCGCTCTGTACGGCCATGAAGCATGGTCATTAAAGGAAGCAGACTATCCAGTGCTCAGTATGTTTGAGAATGGAGCAGACCCCTGCATCACGAGCTGTGCCAAGTATACTAACAGGCTGACATTAGAGGCACATTGGTCAATCCCAGCAGATTACAATTTCGGAAGAGAGACCAGCTAAAGTTATGCTCTGCAGTGAGCCTGAAAGAGGTCGTCGACGGGACAGGTGCAATCGAAGCTGGCGGACGTTCAAGAAGATTAAAGAATGGCGGCCCAAGATCGAGTAACCATGAAATCGTCAGAAAACCCGCAGTTTGGAAATCCAAGCTTATAGGGATATTTCAACAAACCATCGGCAACCAGGTTCCATAACAAAGGTGACAGAACGCCACCCTGAGAACATCCGCACATCCACTTCCTATTTCTACCTGTCTCAGAGACGAGCAAAGAATGCGGTTACTAAGCATTACGTTTATCCAACCCGAGCTACCTGCAGATTCCTCATGACCGCGCATCGCTTTCAGAATAGGCTGGAAGGACACATTGGCAAAAGCACCCTCAATATCTTGAAATACACTAAAGCTAGATCTCTTGAGCGAAAAGGGCTTTTCAATGTTATAAACAACATCTATGTCGACATTCACTTCTGATACAGAACTCCTCTCCCTTAACTTCCCCTGGCGCCAACTGTGGTACGAGCCACCTTTTGCTGTTTTTGCTTGGACCCGGGGCTGTAAGTTCATACATTTGGGGTTGGAGCCTGTCTCAGTTTCACTTCGGGCAGAAGCTGAATTAGATCAGATCTGTGGGTCGTCTGCTGGTAGGGAAGGGAACCAAACGACGCGCGCGTGGGACTGCTAATGTATCATTCATACAAAGTAATGCTTCCGGTATAGCTGCTGCTCATTTTAGGCCGCTCAAATCACTCAAACCATAAATAAAATCGAGTTTTCTGTTGTAGTTTTGGTTTGTCTACTATCCTTAAATAATGTTTTCGAGATTTTTTTTTCCATTTGGTAGTATTGCTTCTGTAAAAAGTTTTATAAACAATATCGATTGAGCATGTTTCAAAACATTTTCTCGCTATTTAACGGGAAGTTCATGCTCAAGATTAACGAAAACTAAAAAACCTGGAAATGATAATTTAAGTGTTAGTGGCCGGCTGTTCGGAGTTCAAATTGCTCTGCTATTGCTAAGATCATATTGTCTATAGATGAATGGAAACCTCTATTATATTTTCTAAAGGCCTGGCGCTTTCTGTGGCTCAGAGCCTGTGTCTCGCGCGAAGATTTTTCAAAATCTATGGCTTTATCAATTTATGTAACACCACGCGGAAGCATAATTATTAAAATGCGTATTCGAACGGCATTAATATTTCTACTGGAGGTCGCACACCTCAAAACTTTGATCTAAAAGACAAACCGCGTGAGCACTTAGCTAAATCACAATATCTACCAATATATATCCTGATTCATTTCCCTACCTACTAATACCAATCCTATCCTGCGACACTTGTGGATGAGGCAGAGAATTTCTCGCTCATAATAGTCACAAATGTTGAAGTAACATACAACCCCATTCTAAAATTGACTTACATGGGCGTGGCCATCTATGCTATTGATCATACTATAATCTTAGTCTCTTTAGGATGAACGTTGAGTATGATGTACCATTCCCAAGTATCATACAATTGGTTCAATATGCAACTTCAACAGGCTTTGGTCCCATTCCGATTTATTTACAAGAAATGGTGTTGGTCTCAAATGTAAAGTGGATAAAAGAATAAATGACGAACGCATTAAAATTGCACCACTTGAACAGATCGACGGCAAATTGTTAATTGCAAACTCATTCTTTTTTCTGCTTCATAGAATCGATAGGACAAACCCTTGCCCTACAATGAGAATTGAAGCCTCCTCGGTAACGGGAGGCGTTCTACAATACCACAAAGTTTCTGGTACCCAACCTAGCCCCCGCCTGTATTGCACTAGTGTTGAATCTCTATCACATGCCAAATTAGATTTTCGGTGTTTCTGGAAAATCTGGTATCTCCATATTTGACGTAACATTTCTAAGCTGATGTCAGTGCTTCCTCGAGTTGCTATATTCCGCGGTATTTCATGAGAAATTTTTTAATCTATATAAGGAATCTTATCGTGCTTATAGTTTTTAGAAGCAAAAAGAGATGTCCCTACGAGAGGGACGTCAGAGTCACAATCTTTCTGAAACCAGAGAGTATAATGATTTGCCGTGGAAAGTGGCGTTACTCTTGTAAGTATTTCCGCAAGTGAATGCTTAGATCGTCTTTTAAGGGTATAGCGTGTCATAATCGTGCATGGAAAATTTTCCATAGAAAAAAATCAACTATCAACTTTTATTCATATCTTTGGCTTCATTTGGTCTATAAATAATCAGTGAGATGCATTTTGAAGGAAATAAGTCAGGGAATCTAGCAAAAATAGTTATTTTTGGTTACAGTGTTGCCAAATATGCTATATTTCCAGTTTAAAACTTAAATAGCTTTTTTTCACAATTCGCGCATTTTTGTTTTGAAAATGATTATGCCATTGTGTTTCTGAGATAGTTTTACATATAAAAACATCTTATTCATCAAGATAATTTAAGTCAATCCCACTACACAGTCATTTGAAGCAAAAAATTAAAAATTTCTCAGCGCATTTCTCGCTATATCTCAGTAACCATGCAGAAAGTCGAAATTCTGTAAACGCCACTTTGTAGAGATTGTTTAGACAAGTAATGTGGCATATCTAACTCAGTTTACCCCAAAATGGCGTTTGTCATAAGATAGCACAACAGCGACGAATTGGCATACTTTTCAGCATTACTAATTCAAGGATCATACTCATGATTCTCTTCGCAATAGTCGGTGCATTGCAGCTTTATTGCTACAATGGCTCATATGCTTGTATTTAGTGCGATAAAACAGGTAGGCGATCCTTGTCGAAGAAGACGTAATTAAACGACAAGCAGTCCTGCCAAAGGTCACCCGACACAAGTTTTAAGCGACACACAATTTAGTTCCATCCACTATGGTTGCCATTTAAAATTTTTGCTTACTGGAACATCCATGAAATAGCTAACTCTGTGCTTCACTAATTCTGCGCATGACAAACTCGAAACGATCATCACACCGTCGATCTCAACTTTATAACCGCGCATAAAGACGCAGTTGCCCTTCATCAAAGAATCGAACCCAGGTGAGCTGCGTACAAGGCAATCGATTAACCAACTACGCTACGCCCGTCCCCAAAAGACATGTCGCTAGCAACGTCATTTGGTTGCTTTGGATAGAATATCACAATTCTGAGCTTATCTGGGCAAACTCTCGATACATTTATCGCGGCTGAATATTTCTGCATCATTTTTGTTTTAAATATTTAGAATAATTAGTGGATTACACGCTGTCTAGATATAAAAAAATGGACTGTAATTTTCAAGTGTTCTGTTTAAGGTTGTAGGTCTGGTCAAATTCAACACCAAACTGCGTTTGATCAATTTAATTTACACTCAAAATCTTGATTCATAACAAAAAAAAACTATTTTTCAGGACTTTTGGCGCTAAATAATTTCCCCGCGGTCATTTTTCAACCGATTTTCACTTTGTAAGTCAAAGGAAGAAAAGTAAATGGCCTTTCTAACGGTATGCTATGTTATGTTCTTTTTTTAAATACACTATGCGGTTTAGGGACAACAATATGAAAATAAGGGTGCACGACGTTTGGCATAAATACATTAGGCATTAGTATGTTAGGCATACATACGTTAGGCATAATGGACGATTGGCATAATATACGTTAGGCATAATGGAAGATAGGCATAATTCACAAACATATAAAAATAATCGCAAAGCTTACTTATGATAGAGCTTTAGCTTGTTTTTGTCAGATAGGAAAAAAGGACGCTTCGCTATACCATACCTTCGCATAACTTTTGCGAGATATTTAACCCTTGCAAGTGTAGTTTTTTTCCTATTTTTTTTTTTTTTTGAAGACGAGACGAAGAAAATATCTCTTCATTTAAGTGAACAATTTTGGTACAAGCACATTTCAAACCTATTAGATTTATTGCTAATACAGTTGCGTCCAAAAAAATAATTAACAGGCATTAAGTTTTGGATCCTATGGAAACTGGCAGTGTAATGTACAGGATCAACATTAGGCTACGGATTCTACGTTTGTGACGATACCTTTTTCGTTTCGGTAACTAATCACAGTACAACATTAAACTTTCTCTCATATCAAAGAATTTCCGTAGTTCTATTTGTGATGGCCTCGAGAATACAATCTTTGAGTATAAGAATATGGGAGACAATCAATATAGAACTAGCAATATTCGTATATTCGTTGAATGAATAATAAAAGGCATCATTCTTTCTTTCATGAGCTGTTCTTCAAGGTTATATATTTTCTTCTTGGACAATTTTATCTTGCATGCATGAAAAACTAATCTAAGTTAACCCTTACATGACCAACTTTTTTCTAGTGTTCATAGAGTTCAAGAAACACGAAAAACTCGCCTTGAAAGATGCTTCTTTCGCAGTGCAGCAATGTTTACTTTCCGAAGCTCGACACAATTCTCCTAGAAAATTTTCAATATTCTATATGCTAGGAAAGATAGTCGAAGACGGTCCAAATTGATACGTTTTATCAGTTTTCAACAATAATGGAAAATAATGAACATATATCAAAATTTCATTTATCAACGCTAACTGTAAATAACTCTGGTAGTACTGCTCCAGCAGAGTTATATAAGACTAATGGCAAAAACTTTAGTTATAAGTTCTAATAGTACCAGTTACTGGTCTTACTTACTTGAATTCTGCCTAAATCAAATGTTTTAGCAGTTTAAAAACGTTGTTGATTACAAAAAATATGGGCATTAAGGGGTTGATGTGCATTATTCATGCTTTAATACAAAATAGACCGATTTAAAACAAGAGTATTAAGCCTATTTTGGAGTTACGCTTTTTTGAGGAATTTACAATAGAATAAAATATTGATCGAGTTCTATCAGCTTCCAGAGTAATTCTACAACATCAAAAAAAAATCAAACATTTGCGCTCTTACCACCCGAGACTGTCCAAACAAAAAAGTTATTTTCGTAAAGGATACTTCAACATGATAATTTATGCTTAACGTCCATTATGCCAATCGTGCGTTATGCCAAACGTCCATTATGCCTAACGTATATTATGCCCAACGTCCATTATGCCAAACGGCTTTATGCCTAACGTCCATTATGCCTAACGTACGCGTGCCAAACGTCCGTATGCCTAACGTATTTATGCCAAATGGGGTACACCCTGAAAATAACCTTTATTTTGCGATTTTTTCATGAAAAATAATAAAATTTCGTATCATTTTTTATTAAGAAACTTTGTCTTTGTTTTAACAAAAATTTACAAAGAACATTTAATTCCATATCTAACGACCTATTTATCATCAAAATCAGTTGAAGAATGGCAGAGTTAGGATTTGCGACAAGGCCTCGCCAACCCCTTAAGATTTCATGCAAACAAGTTTCCACTTTGAAAGTGGCGTCTTTGGCGTCTGAATACAGTCTCGATGTAAAGGTTATAAAACCGTGGGAGTCGAGGGCACATGGAATGCCGTCAACAGAGCTGTCACACTAATTTTTAGCTCCAGCGAAAATTGATAAACGAGCAGGAAGTTAGCAGCATCAACTAGCAGGAGGATTTGAATGAATAGTTACCTGACGCTTAAAAATTCTGTGAAGGGATGCGAGGCAATTTTTATCGCATATCCGGATCGGATTGGGTCTCTATGCCAAGGGACTACAAGAAAGAAGATCAAGTATTACGGAAAAAACGCTGTATAAAATAACATTGGGTATTTTCTCTTGAAAATTTGGGTAAAAGTAGTTAAGAGTGTATTGTTTACACTGTATTTTTATCGTTGTCAGATTTTCGAAAATTGTAAAAATGGCGTCACCCGAAAAGCAACGTCACGAATTGATTTTGCGCAAGCACCTGCAAAATCTCTCAGCGGGACATCGGAAAATATCTCGGAATCTTGCGATTAAACAATTTTTTTTGGTTCAGTGTATTCCTACCGATTAGTTGTTTACATAAATCGCTCCAACTATTTTTACTTTTTGACGAGATTTGTGAAGTTTTTATCGTTGTTTGTCGTGTTAATCGACTCAGTATTTTGTTTTTAACATTGTTATTGTGCAGTGTGAAAGTGTCTCCTGTTTGCTTTTGTGTTGCGAAAAAATCAGCGAAGAACGTAACTGAGTGAACTTCTGTGACTTAACCACCAAAACTTTCCACCGAACGCAGCGCCATCTATATTTCATTGTTCGCATTCTCAGATCGGCACGCATTATGGCAAGTGCATGCGATCACTGCGCGAAAACCGTCAAATCGGATGACGACTTTATTGAATGTATGGGTTTTTGCAAAAATGTGGTACATATGCAATGTGGGAAACAACTTAACAAGCCGCTTTTGAAAAAACTTGCGGAAAACCCAAACTTATTTTAGATGTGCAATGAATGTGTCAAGCTGATGAAGTTTGCTCGCTTTCGCGATACCGTTTCTTCACTTGGATGTGTTATCGCTGCTATCGCTGGGAAAACGGATGACGTCTGTGCTGAACTAAAGGCCAAGTTATCCAAAAATAACCAGCAAATTTCGCGCCTGGCTAGAAAGGTTTCAACAGCTAAACCAGTCCGGCCAAACTCCGGTACCTCTCGACCACCTCAGAAACGTCGTCGCGAGGATGGCCCTGATCCGAGCAATATTCTTGTTGGTGGTCGAAAGCTAGTCGATAATAGCAACATTGTTACGGTTCCACCTCCCGCGCCGTTGCTCTGGATGTATCTTTCCCGCTTTCATCCTAGCGTTAGCAAAGAGACTGTTGAAAAAATGTCTAAAGAAGGACTAAATTGTAACGAGGAGATAAAGGTTATTCCGCTTGTTAAAAAAGGCATAGACGTCAGTACGTTGAACTTTATATCCTTCAAAGTTGGAGTTCACCCAATGTACCGTGATGCAGCTCTTAATCCTGACACATGGCCGCAAGGCATACTGTTCAGGGAATTTGAAGACAGCCGTACCCAGAACATTTGGAGCCCGCCGACTGATTTTCCACCGCCTCCAGAAGAAGCATGTACCTCTCTAATGCAACCCGGCCCATCAATTGTCCTGCAGAGGACTCCGCAACGATTGGCCATGCCACTATACCAAGCCACACCGCCCTTGTGAAGGAGTATCGATGCCGATCGCATACTGGGATGCAACGCAGTTGGTACTATGGAAGCCCTCGATCCCCCCGCCACAGTCGAGCACTTGCAGCCAGCGATCATCAGTCGTCCCGGTCCTGTGTGTGGGATGGGTGAAAGGGTCTTCCAACCTGCCGCAAATGGCAAGTATACATCTGTTCCGAACACTTCAAGCGCTGATGTATTCTTCGCTTCCAGTTTTTTGCCTTTTGCTCCGACATGAAACGAGGAGCATGTTTCTTTTTATTTGGACTGCGGCACTACAGTTACTACCAAATTCTGAGCATCGAACTGAAGGAGAAATGCGGTCAGAATGGACGTTCTATTAGTAAACAGAATCGCAAACGTATAGTAAAGGCATTTAAGCGTAATCAGGGATGTGGCCAAAAAGTTGAATCTGTCCAAGTCTTTCGTTCAGAAAGCCAAAGACCGGGAGGGACTGCATTCATACAATTTTCAGAAGGCTCCAAATCGTGACGAACGGCAAAATACGGTGTGAAATTCTCGGGCCGGGAATTTATACACCCAGATGTTGACGAAGCCTTATTATCTCATCATGGATAATGAGACTAACCTCAAGGCGGACTTCCAGCGTTCTTCACCGCATCTGCTCATGTGGCAAACGGAGTTCATGACTACCAGGGCTGTAAACAGGGAGATCTACCTCATAAAGTGTCTACAGAAGCGTCTGCTTCCTCTGTTGAAGCAACACGAGGGCCCTGCGATCTGCTGGCTGGATCAAGCTTCGTGCGACTATTCAAATTTTATCCTGGAGTGGTATGAAGCCAACTTTCCTACCCAAGAATATGAATCCACCAACGCACTGGAACTAAAGCGGACCCTACACGAGCAGAAATTTTGACAATAAATCATATATTGATAAATATATTGATGGTGTAAGGTCATCTTGAGAATATTGATTCTGTAGAATTTAAATGGGATTGATGGATTGAAATAGTCTTGTCAATATATTTATTGACAATATTGCTGTCCCGTGTAGGGTCCGCTTGAGGCCTAACGAAAAATTCTGGGCAATTATGAAGCAGGCACTACAGAAGCATCCCAAGGAGATCAAATCTGAAGAAGACTTGAAGAAAAAGTGTGTTTCCGTACAGAAGAAGCTGCAGCCATATGTTGTGCAGAAGCTAATGAGTGGAGTTAATAGTAAGGTGCGAGCGTAGGGCATGGTATTGGAGTTGATTGAAATTAACATGCCAAAAGCTTACTCATCCATTATATTTTATTGTCTGAAAGTTTGAAAACGATCGGTTCCTGCAACGTTTTTTCCGAGGGTCTGCCCCAAAGGGAAGAAGAGCGTGTCAGGATAAGAATAAGAAGAGTGGCAGATTTGACAAACACAAAACAGATTCAAGATAATTTGCATAAGGTGTATGCATGTGTGTACAATAATATTATTGGTGGCAGACGCCTTGAGAACCTCATAAAGGCTGAAAGCACTAGTTTCTATATTCAAAACATTGTTTTAATTAATTTCTATTTTAATAACCTCTTTTTTATGGGAACTAAAGCAGTATTTACGCAATGTAGATGTTGCCAATTGTAAAAACAAAACTATCGCTTTACGTATGCCTATACCTTATCCGGTATCATCTTGGGTTTTCACGTCATTTGCAGTTTGACAAGACCAAAATTTGACAAGACCATAATTTGATGTTGGAACGGTCTATCCCTGAGAATCATCATAGGAAGGGCAATCCCTCGGTTTTTTCTGTGATGCAACTTAATATGGGCCGACCTTTATGTTGCACACAATGAAGGACCATGTTCTTTCATTAAT